>NC_134710.1:95563472-95610972 GCF_043290135.1 Rhipicephalus microplus | reverse complement strand
AAGGCGTGATAATCTCACACGCTGCATTTCGCCATGTGCAGCGATGCCGGAAGTGTGAGCAATTTTTTTTTCAATGTGAAAAATTGTCCTGTACTTGATGCGATAAAATTTATATGTTCTCACGAGAGAGGGTGTGTGTGTGTGTGTGTGTGTGTGTGTGTGTGTGTGTGTGTGTGTGTGTGTGTGTGTGTGTGTGTGTGTGTGTGTGTGTGTTTGTGTGTGTGTGTGTGTGTGTGTGTGTCGTGAACCGTAATGCTTCAAGAAGGGGAAAAAATTGCGCACGCGTTCTTTATCGAATTGTTCCTATGGTGTGCGAAACACCGTGCAAATATGTGATAAAAATTACCATATGAAAGCATATCATTCGGACACCGATCGCGAACGGAGCGGTGGTATCATGGCGTCTGTACTCCGCTTATCATTTACCTCCCTGTCGGGTCACATACTACTGGCACTTATTAGTACAGTCCAATTACAGCTAGTGTTGGTTAAACGATAGCTAATGTCGGCTAGTACTGACTAGCGTTCGCTACGTACTGGATTACGTTGGCTAGCATTGTTTAAATATGACGAAATGAATCCTAATGATGGTTTTCTATCAGCAAATGTCGGTTACTGTTGCAGCGTGTTGCACGAATTATGGCTATCTTATTGTCTCGCCACTATTATAGCAGCAAGTAGCGATATCTTCTTCATTGAGCTTCAATGCACTTATTGAGTTGTCGACCAGCTATATGCGCAGTTTCAATATTTCGGTATACGCGCATTGCTTCAGCATTCATCGCCCCATTCTCACCGGCTTGTGAGCGGGAAACGAGACTGACGCAGGAAGGAGATGTAAAAAGCAATAATTATGTGCCTTAATACGCGTCTCAGTGCATTTTCTGTCCCTTATGCCATATCCGGCTATAAAAATAGATTATAGAAGTTTATTCTTCTTTTGTTTTCTTCTTTCCGTTTCCCTTCTTTCAACATTGCTAAAATAACCTGCATTTTCAATCTTATTCAACGGCGTAGTGAAACACTGAACAAAACTTCTGTGGCACATTGAGCCATTTTTATTAGTTCCGTCATCTCTACAAAAGCATTTAATAGCTTTTGTAACCAGGCCACTGTTTCTGTAAAGCGTTTTTGATCTGCGAAACTTAGCACTAACAAGTTTTTTGAGCAGCTGAAGATAAGAAGTGTACCTTATTGCAGAATTTCCTTTCTCCTTTGCAGTTGTATTACCAACAAATGTCGTCATTGGCGCGAATCAACTAAATGGTTGAGAAATTGAACGGCATTTCTTTTTCCCATCAACTATTCCATATTACTACGCAATTCCAGGATCGTGAAAGAAGATTCTGATGAGCTTTTTTAAAGGTGTAAAAGTGTGCCACGTAAATTCAAGACACTTTTAGAGCAGAACAGACAAAAGTCTCAAACCGAGCTGGTCAGATTCTTTATTCTAAAGTGCGACGAATGAGGCATGCAATACGTTCATTTTCTTCAGTGCACAAATAACCCAGCCACAAGTTTCGTGTTTTTCTCTATGCACGATTGCGCGTCATTGGTTCCTTGAGATTGTAGACGATTTTCGGCGTGTCTACGACAGGCTTACCGTCCCTGCACTCGCTATACCAGTGAAGTGCATGTGGTGTGCTTTAAGGGGTGCATGGAGAGAGTGGGAGAGAAACAACTTTATTAAAAGGCTCAACGAAGTCATTGACTTCAGCCAACGCTTCATAGATTGCCCGTGCCTGCCAGATTGTTGGCGGTCACTTGGGAAGCGGCAGTTGTCAGAACAACGGTGGTGGTACCACTCAAGTAGGGGTGTCTTCAAATATGTTTTTACGTTTTTGGAGCTTATATGCAACAAAAATAACGTAAAAAGTTTTAAAAAGTGTAAACGTAATTATAATTAACCCTACGTAAGTGACGCAGTCATTCAGCAAGCAACTTTTTTAATACAAGGCATCCTCTGGAATTAGTAGAAAACGCCAAAAATGCCAATCTCAAAGGCCAAGTACAAGACCCTTACCCCTACGTAGGCAGCGCCGCTATAGATGACCGGCGTTTCGCGCTCATCCGGCAGGCACGGGAAATCTAGGAGGCGTTGCTTCAGTGTGCCGGTAGTGCGAAAGCTTGCCTGTCGTCGACTGACTATACCTTCACCAGGTAGAAGCGATTAGGAGGGGTGCATGAAAGGGATGTCATGCTTTGAAGACAAGCAACAATTATTTTGGCCTTATCTGTCTGTGGCGCTTACTACAATAGGCTTGGGCTCCAGTTGAACTATGCGGTCTCGTCACTCATCGAGCTTTTTAGTAGTTCACGCGTGCTAAATGTATGACATCGTGTTAAGTGTTGGGCTGCAAGCACGTGATTCCTTGCAAGTTAGTTTCGCACTTTATTAGCAAGGCTAGCATTTCAGTATTAAACAAATTTATTCATCCGGGTGAAAAAAAATACACATGTAGATGAAAACTTGCCGACCGAGAATTCTTTACAGATGGTTAGTCAGTGAAGCAGAAACGTGTGCCCCCAATGTTTTTCACGGGGCAATACCGACTATTTACTAAAGTCTTTTTCCAAATATACCTTACGTCTGTCCACAAATATCAATTCGCGTTTTCGCCCATGTATTACCTTCTTCAATTTTAGTAGACCAAGGTGAGGATAGTGGGGCTTGTCCAATTTATGTGGCGCATTCGTGATGGAAGTGTTTGCGCACAGGACGGACGAATTTTGGTTTCACCTAGCCATGTATACAGCCTCAAACATAGAAGTTACTTACCCTCTTCGGAAACGGGTCACTTCTCAAAGCTCAGTGGGTGATTCATTTTGGACGCGAAAAAAAAAATTCGGCAGATCCCAGATACCCATGAGAATCGACGTTATGCAAATCATGCGGAGGAAAGATGACCGTATTTGCAATTTTTTTATTGAGCGACACGTCATGAAATGACGCTAAATGTATGTGCAAATGATGCACGCACAGACATATGTTGAAGAGTTGCAGATGTTTATATAACCAGTTGTTTGCACTTGTGCAACGATGTCAACTGGAACATGCGTATTAGCAGCACCAGAACCTCATATGAAGCGCTGATGCTCGCGAAGATGTTGGCCCTTGAGACTGCTACTTCCATCAACACCACAATTGACGTTAACTCGACGTGACGGCTGTATCAAAGGTGTACATATGTAATGTTTACAAAACTGGATAGGCAGCACTGCAACCACTATTGACGTTTAACGAAGATTATCATCTATTTGAAAAGCAGTTCCGAGACCTGGCGTAGCTGTGTCGTAGAATGCTTGACAGCCACGCAGAATGCTTGGGTTCGATTCCTACTGGGACCCTGAAATTTATTATTTGCATTCGTCGAGGTGTCAACGCTGCCCGAGTGAGGTGTTTCTTAACACTGACATTTATTCTATGCCTTCATGGGGTCGACGCTGCCGATGTATGGTATTGCTTAACGGTCAGGCGTTAAAATATCCCATGTGTGTTCTGGTCGTTCCTGGGTAGATACTGTCAGAGTCCTTAATCACCTATGGCACATGCCCGCCCGTGGGTATGTGTCACTGTCTGGCGGGAAGTGTTTGACGATGTACGCGACGGGACTGTGACATTATTAATGTATTGACCAGCGCGTCATATTCGTCGAACCAACTTACCTTCCCATGCTGATTTTGGTTCACGCCAAGTTAACGGGGTGGCCACGAGAGCACCCAAACGTAAGCAGCTAGATAGATAGATAGATAGATAGATAGATAGATGGATAGATAGATAGATAGATAGATAGATAGATAGATAGATAGATAGATAGATAGATAGATAGATAGATAGATAGATAGACAGATAGATAGATAGATAGATAGATAGATAGATAGATAGATAGATAGATAGATAGATAGATAGATAGATAGATAGATAGATAGATAGATAGATAGATAGATAGATAGATAGATAGATAGATAGATAGATAGATAGATAGATAGATATGCTCGAAGTCGCCGAAGTTCGCTAAGAAATTCTTCGCATTTAAAAACTTCAGGAGCCAGTCTAACGCTCTCCCAACTGAGCTTTCTCGGCAGGTCTACTTCAGGAGCCGTCCAGGCGCCAAACATATTGCCGGGGATCAGCGTGTCTTCTGTAAGTGTTCGGCAGGGAATGCATGTCAGTGCGCCGGTCGAGTGATAAAGATTCGGGAGCAGGGAGCAGAGAAAAGGAGCCGGCTCTCATGAGCGAAGAGCAAGAAAAGTACTTTGCCTGCTCATAATGGCCGCCGCCTCTGGACGATGAACACCTCATCAATACACATGTTATTCGGCGGTCGTGTAGGACGATAACCATTCATGCGGTTATATCATGGTAATTATTGTGTCTTTCTCAGGCTGCTTCCCGAGGCAAGTGAGGCTAAGCTTGACGGCCAACAGGAAGTACACGCACAGTAAATCAGAAGACCGCCGGGGGCCGTCAACCAATCGCTTCAGCGCCACCAAAAGCGTGCATAAACTTACTGCAGGACATGGCGCTTCCGGTGTTTCCTGCAATCAGCATCAATTAGGCTGCATAGCACGCGGTTCATAGGGGTGCTTCCTTACAACGCGCGAAATAAAACGCCATCGAAAAAAAAAACAAGGCAAAAAGGATAGAAAAGTGGTTGAGGTGCTGCTTATACACTGAATTCACGCTGCTGACAGAGCGAGGTTCACATGTTGCGCTGAAATCAAGAAGCGAGGGCGCTGCTAAAATGAAACATTCGGTCTGCGTGTCTCTCCGTGCTATAAATTGTCCGTCGCATGTTCGCATTCGCTTCACCATTTCTTCGTGTTCTTTCCGGTGCTTCCTGCCACTGGCGCTGCCTGTTTAAACACAGTTCCCATTTGCCCACCCGGTCTCACGCGTGTCCCACGCGTGAGGGGTGCTCCTAATTAGCGCCCTTAGCACCGGTGTCCATCTCTAGAAATAGCTGCCGCCGCCTCGCAGAGTTGAGAGAAGGGTGCGCGCAGGCGAGGGTCGGCGCGCGCGGACCGTTAAAAACCCGAGACGCTGGCGCCGAGTGCCTCTCGCTGTCATTGACGGATTGCGATCCCCCGCCAGTCTGTCAAGAAGCCCGCGCGCGCACACGCGAATAGGAGCGGCGCCACCCAGCGGACACGCGAGCAGAGACGTCACTGGGTCGTCGTCGTGCCAACAGAAGAGGCTGCAGCCGAACGAAAAGCGTGCGGTGGCCGGTGGGGAGACGGCCAAGCCAAATATTGCAGGAAGTCTGAGCAAGCGTAAACAGCAGCTTGCTCTTTTCACGGTCTTCCGCAGCGACCACCGCGAGGCGCGCCCAACGAGTGATTCGCTCGGTGGATGCAAATTGCTCTGTCAGATCTGGGCCTTGCACGCCCAACTGGCTCCTGCAGCCAACGCGCAGAATGGACTCCCGGCCGCCGCTGCTAATCCACGCGGAAATTTGCCTGCACGCTCGCCTCTTGCATCTTGCATCTTCTTCTCCCTTCCTAATTGCGTCCCTTCCACCGCGATCATCGACAAAAAGGCGGGCGGGAGCAATCTCGAGGACTGTGTGACAAGCTTATCGCCAGCCACTTGGCTTTCGATTTTTTGTGAGTTTAATCCCAAATCACGTGGACCCAGTCTCATTGACTGCAACGTTGTTCGTAAAGAAACAGTACTACTGACAAAACACTGCAGCGCATAAAAGCCACTTTACACGGAAAGCGGTGTAGGCGGAGCTTTAAGACTAGACGGTAAAAATATAAAAAGCGCGTGGTAGTTTTTGTCGATGAATGAGGCCGACATACCCGATAGCTTTTCGGGACATTTCGTGTCTCTCTACATCACACGCCTCGAAACAGGTGTTTCTTGCGCTGTTGGCAGAGTGCGAGAAACGTCAGCCAGAGCAGCGTTCCACGTTTGTGCGACGAGAACGGTGACGACTAAATTTTCGTTCATGGAGGCGATTGAAAGTATTCGTTGCCATGGTGGCAGGACGGAGTGTTTGGGGAGGAGTCGGAATAAGATAAGATCTTTAGCTGTATTTGTTTGACAAGAAGATTGCACACTTAAAAGTACGCTCCACGAAGAAGTTTAGTTCAGAACACCCTTAAATAGACGTAAATAGAGAAATCATTCTGCTCACTAATCACTGCACCAATTTCAAAGGCACACACATAACAACTGATATAATATATACCGACAGCCACGCAGATGCACATGCACGCATCACTGAAATCAACTGCGTGCCCATAACTCAAGCGCGAATTCCCTGGAAGTAACGTTCATGCGGCAAGCGAGATGCCTTTCCCCAAATGACATATCGTCGTCATGCTCACTATCCCCATCGCGCATCGGAGAGGAATCCAACGGACAGTCAAGCGGCCGAGTACGCATCTCCACTCGCAAAACTCGAGTCGTGTGGGGTCCCTCCGATCGGTTTCGCGAAATCTGGGCGGTGGTACTGCGCAGGGACCGACTACTGTCAGCGAGACGCAATCGCCGGCGGCCCACGACGCGCTCCATCGGAGGTGCGTGTCTCCCGAGCGAGGCGCAAACCGGCGCCGCTCATCGAGTGCGGACCCTCGGCGAGGAACTCTGAGAGATGGGCGAAACGATGGCGCCCCTTGACTGCCCATTCGTTAGCTGATATCCGGTAAACCCGTTCGCCGGAGGCGTGTCGCGCTCTCGGCGTGCCTTCGATAAATCTTGCCGTGTCGTCGGCACTGTTAACTGAGTTGCACCGAGTTTTACCAGGTGTCGCTGTTAATTAGACCTCGGGAGCGTTGCGCCGAACGGTGCTTTCGAGCCTGCAGCAGGCGTGTTCCTGAGAAGGCGTAGAGTTCGTGGCGACGTTCATCCCGCATGCACGGGTGTCACACTACGTATCTGATGCACAGGCCGTTGGGAACTGACTTTCGACTGACCTAAGCATGTCGGTACCACGGGGATACGGGGCTCTTACTCCGCGGCCTCCATTTGCAACCTGCGCCGCGTAGATAAAGCCTGTCAGACGGCTGTGTACTTCCGAAGTTAAGATCACCTCTTTACACACATTTTCCATAAGCAATCGTTTTCTCGATATAGGTTGAAGTGATCGATCAGCAATGCACTCACTCACTCACTCTGTTCCTCAGTTGAGCGACCGATTTGACAACTAGTTCAACGAGATGTCAAATAAATGAAGTGCAAAGTTTATTGATTTATTGGTTTTTGTCATAAGACTGAAAGAGGGTAGCCGAAAATGCAATGCTTGCAAACTCACCTGTTCGGATCCGCGTAACCGAAACTATTTAACGCGCCTAATCTGACTATACCTGTACAGTACAAGCGGCTACGTATACTTACATCGCTCTCTGTAGCACTAATTTTGTGCGGGAGTGGGTATTTCGTGGACCCCGCTTCGAGCTCCCGTGCTGAAGGGAGTTCAAAGACGAAATATTTAAAAGGCAAGTGTCACGCTGTATGGAAATTTGGTGACACATTTATTATTATTATTATTATTATTATTATTATTATTATTATTATTATTATTATTATTGTTATTATTATTATTATTATTATTATTATTATTATTATTATTATTATTATTATTATTATTATTATTATTATTATTATTATTATTATTATATACAAAGTAATGAGCTTAACTCGGTCCCCAAAAAAGCTTAGCCTGCCTTCCTCCCTTCCCTGTGAAGACAAAGGTGCTGAGGGGGAAGTGATTTTAAATGAAAAAGAGAGAAAAGTGAGCCCCGTAACTGTCTCTCAGGTGGAGGACACCTCAACAGTAGCTCACGAGGGATGGGGGTAGAGAAGGGATTAAAAGGATAGGATTAAAAGGTAAAGAGATAGAGACAGAGGAAGGAGAGAGCGAGATGCAGGGACAGCGAACGACGGAAGTGAGGAGAAGACAGGAAAGTTGGACATGGTTGCAGGAGTCTGAGGATGGGGCCCCACTGGCGAGAGCTCTTGTCGGCGTCAGGAGTTGGCGTAGGGAAAGTCGAGTAGGTCAGAGCTACGCTGTCGTCGAAGATCGGCGTCAGGAGATGACGTAGAGCCAGCCCAGTCGGCCAGAGCTACGTTGACGTCGGAGATCGCGAGGGCACAACCAGTTGGCACGGAATCCAGCGAGCGAGTCCCCACAAAGGCGCTGAAAGAGCCCATACTCCCAAACATGTAGAGTATAGGTATATGATATTAAACTCGTAAAAAAAACGTGAGTGGAAGTAGGAAGCTCGTCCATCGATGATGAATTACAAGAGTTGTGACACGAAACAAAGCAATAAATCATCTTGTAAGCTCGAAAATGTCGACGTGCGGGGCACAATCTTACCGAACCTATAACAGTGCCGGTGTGTACGACCGGGTGACAATCTCTCTCCCCTGAAAGTGACTTCAGGGAGGCGAGCTATCATCTCCATCTCCAAGTAGTATTCTCTACTCTCTCTCTAACTACACCTCGATCCTACCACCCTCACTACTGACCACCGTCCACTTGTCAGCAAGCCCCACATTATTCGCCGTATATTGTACTTATTTGTTTGTCCAATTCTCGAAACAAACAGCTACTTTAAACATAAATCAAGCTCATTTCTCAGCAGCCGCCATGCAAAAAAATCAATGGCTTCGTCTTTTCTGAAGTTCAGTGTCTGACTGCTAGTAGTGCAGTAGTGCAGCCATATATACTTAAATCTCATCATGGGTACCTGGCTACCGTTAGCTACGCCATCTTTCCTTTTCATTTATTTCATTTCTTTTTTGTTTTGCAGCTACTATCGAGTAATGCACTTTACAATAGCGCACACGCACGTTTTATTTTTATATTTACCTTTTTTTGTAAGGAAAGTGGATATTTCATAAGAATAAAAACAATGAATGGTGCGTAAATTGGTGTCCTAACTCTCATGTACACTGCCACCCCCCTTCATCCCCTCTTTTTTTTTTTTTTTGCCTCAGTTCATAGCATTTCTCCGATACTTCCATGCAGTTGTCACCGCATCGCTCATTCTCACAAATCATTTAGGCGTCAAGGCAGTCGTGCGCCATCTGTACACAGTCGCATACGATGTATGACACAATGCGTATTTGCGGAAAGGGGCATATCGAGGGGAATTCGTCACTTGGCGAAACGGTCTGCCGCTGCGCACGAAAGCGTTCGGCGCGATAGATCACGGACCTTCAGCACCATCCCACGCACAAAACTTCTCGACGGTGGTGGCCTCACAGCACGAACGTTGCGCGTTCGTATATAGAATTATTTGACGCTGCACACGGGCCGTATCGCAGAAAATAAGAACGAGCCACCCGTTTTCGAAGGCTACGGAAAGCCACCATCTCACAAAAGGCAGCCGAAGCAAGAAGGGCAGTTCCGGCTCGCTCGCTCGAGCATGACTATGTACGCCACCGCAGCGACTTCGTGATCGTAGAGCAAATAACTGGCAAATGCACAACAGAATCGCGGCAAGGCCACGGCAGCATGTACCGGTCGCCTTCTTGAATGGAACTGTTTGCAGATGCGCCTTAATAATAATAAAAAAAAAGATGTTCTGACAACGCCGCCGCACGTACGATGAGTGACCCCCACCCCCCTCTCGCTGATACTCCGGGAGGCCTCGGGAAGGAGCAATTTTCGCCAGGCTCGTTGATCGGATGACCCGCTTCCGGCAATATCACTGCGCGTCTTGCTCGTGTTTCGATGCATGGGACAGCGCTCTTCAGCGTACGTGTGTGCGCGGCCGGCCGCAACTCTTCGCCTGAGCGCGGCGGGCGCGTATTCGTGCGTGTTCGTGCTCACACACACACGCACGCTCGCGCTCACTGGCCAGCTCGGCCTTACGCCCTTACAAAAGGCGCAGTGCACAGCGTGAATTCGCGTTGTCGGCGCCTTTGACGACGGCGCACAATGTTGGCCACCCCTTTTTTTTTTTCTTTTCTCTTTCTTGATGCGCCACGATTGATGCGTCAATTGACGGCTGCGCGTATACACCCCGTTAAGGAGACATGGGTGGGCAAAGGAAAGTGCGGCTCACGCTCGGCCCCTTGCCAGCCTTCTCCGACACTGCGAGCGAGCTTGGCGCGATATACGAGAGTCTTTGTGAGGCGCCCGAATCGGGCCCTGCCTCGATCCGCCGCGGGATCAGAGCGCAGTGTTGATGGATGGCTTCCGTCACAGGGAGCCGCAAACGGGTTGGGAACTCGCCGCCGCATATGCCCGCTGTATACGCTCCCTTCTTTTCTGTTTGTCCACTCTTCCTCGCTCGCCATCGAAGCAGTGCGCATACGGCCAGTTATTCATGGTTTACTCTGTACGGACATCTGCGCGGACCAGAAAAGAACATTATGCGCACTGCCGTACCCTTGTGGCGAGCTCTATCGAATCTTCGAGCTCAATAAAGTTGATTCTCTTTCTAGTGATTAGTCGTTGATATCGCGATTATCAAGCATGCCCCACTGTGGGCATGGACCTGTGTCGGAATCTTGTGCACGTATATGGTCTCTCTTCAGTTCTCGAACGTCCGGCTCCGACTAACGGGCTGGACCAGGGGCCAGCTATGGTCGCCGAATAACTTGCCCCTGGCCAATCGTGGGAGTGCTATGTGAACGCTTGATGAAGGCCGCAAGCATCAAATATCGTAGTACTTTACATGCATATTTAAACACTATTTGCCTCGTAAAATGCATATATTTACTTATTTATTTATTTATTTATTTATTTAATATTTTCAATGACTCTACAACGCCCAAGTCATCTTAAGTAATTAAAAAGTCAATTAAAATGGCTTTTTTGTGCAAGTAAAAGAAAAAAAAACATTCCTGTCCACGTGAAGTAATGAGCTCAATCACAATACGATAATAGTATATGTTATAGGCGGTTTTTAAAAACTCTACATGGTAAAAAAAAAAGAAAGAAAAAAAGAGGTGCATATACATATGGTCCAACGCCCGAAGTCAACGTACCGAGACATAAAGTGGGAGCTACCATTGTCGCATAAATGTTCATCTACTTCAGCTTAGCTGCTTCGAATTTTTCTGACAACAAAAAAGGTTTGCTTCTACATTTGTGTAGAACTCCAGCCATTTAGTACTAGATGTCAGCGAATGAATTTGAGGCAAGAGGTAATTTTGTTGAGCCGAAAATATTGACCACCTTGTGTGCTATAGGGCCCAATTATAACTGTGCTGTTCAGCCTATCCATCGTTCTCAGAAATGTTCTTCTGAAAGTCACGCGTTCAAGAGAATATATTCATAATCGATAGCTCTTCACCAACAATTCTGAACACTGCCGCAACGCTGACGCAGTTTGCTCGGCTCACCCGCGGAAGTCACGGCTTTGATGGCGGTTGCATTTCGCGATTGAGGCTAAATGTTAGACGTCCTTGTACTGTGTGGTGTCAATGCAAGCTAAAAAAACCCCGTATAGTCAAAATCACTCCGGGCCCCGGCGTGCATCATACTCGTTTCTTGTCTTTGGCACGTAGAACCCACGAAGAAACATGTTTTAAAGGCTACAGCCATAGGTGCTTCGATTGACAAACACGAAAATTGACTGTGGGCGGCGTAAGCACGAATGGTGCGAAAGTTCCTCACCCGACGACGTCGCCGTATTGCGCCACGAATTTCCAAACTACGTGACGTCATAGTGATACTATATAACGTGAGTTCGCGCGCTGACGTTGTCACATGACAGCGTCGCTTGGTCAATGGAGTGGCGATCATAGAGGCAACGCAAAGCCAGGTGATATGCAAAAAGCTTGCAATGCCTCTAATCCTGGAGGCAGGACAGTACCGCTTTAAATGCAGGGATTTTTTGGGTGAGGGGCGGAAGAATATCATCACAACAACTAAGAGGAAAAAAGAAGATAAAGTTCACCTACGAGTCTTCTCGGGCGAGGACGTAAAAGACCATGTGAGTTTTTATCGTTATTTGAAACACTGCCTCATCTACCTTTTACCAGGCAGATGCAAACATCGAAAATAAAGAAAGAAAAAAATCTTCCCTTCCACATTTCACCGAATCTTTGGCTGTTCGGTAGCACCCGTTAGAGCATCGCGCAGTTCATCGAGTCGTGTACTCTCGTGAAACGATTTGAAATGGCGAACGTCCGAAACATGTCGTCCGAGTCGAAGCATCGTACACCCGCACTGCAGCCAGGCTGGCACGACCACCCGTCCTCCTTCCTAATAATTGGTCGCGAAACGCTGCGGCCTCGACGTCATGTCTCGCAAGCATCGTCTATAGCTTGTCTTACTGAAATAGCACCGCGCAACAGCAGCACCCTTTACATACTACACCGACGCGGTTTGGCCCGCCGAGCCTCGCCGTCCGAAGGGCGGGCAAAATAAGCGAACCCGGGAGACACATGTCGTCGTCCAGTTGCTCGGAGCCGAGACTTCAGAAACGGGTTTCCGAAGAACCCCCCGCTCGAGCGGAGGAACGCCCGGCCGATCCCCGCGGGCACCAGTGGCAGTGACAAAGTGGACCTGGGCAGCTGACTGGCTTGTCCACGCAACGCGGGCTCGCCGCGCGGGTTCATGATGGATTGACAAGGATCGGCGGCGTCGCGCCGGGATCCCCGAGACGGCTCTCCTCGCGCGATCACGATTCCCTGACGACTCCTGACGCGCAGCCGACGTCGCCCGCCGTATTCCGAGCACGTTTCGGCGCGCGCTTGTCGGCCGGCGTTTGTCGCATCGCTTGGCCGGCCTCCGCGTAGCCGTCAAGTTGTCGTGACTTGACGGATCTCGCCCGTCGAGGAGCGGTGTGCGACCGAGCGTTATCTTGTTGGCTCTCTAAGCGGATTGCTCCGACTTTTGCCCGGTTTGCGTGTGTGCGCATTCGGCCGTCCACGGCGGCCGCCGCCGAGGTACCCTGCAACACCCCGCCGTTTCACTCGCGCGGCGCCAGTTGCCCGGGCAACCTGGCTACGTGGGCAACTTTATGTGGTCGCACCTACGCAGGTGAGCCTCAATGCGACCAAAAAGAGGGCTCTTTCGCGGGAAGTGCGTGCGCGAGTCGGCGAAATCCTGATAGAGAGCTCGTCGACGCACTTTTACAAACAGCTCGAGGTTCTAACACTTTGAATTAACAAAGCTTGCTTTCTCAATCGTCCAAGTCACCTCCACAGACGTTGAGAATACACCCTCGTTGGAATGGCTATGGACTATGGTGTACAGCACAGAAAACACCCCGTACGTATACGCACCACAGGCGTGACGAATATTGAGTGATTGATATGTGGCGTTTAACGCCCCAAAACCACCACATGATTATGAGAGACGCCGTAGTGGAGGGCTCTGGAGCGGGACGAATATGAGTTGAGAATTCTCTTCATGGCTGCAGCATTGTAGCGATCAGAAAGGACAACTGTGTCTATGCGCCTGGTGTTTTAAGCTTCTGCTTAGATGCAAGATCAGTCAGATTTGGGATATGCCAAGCTTGTTATTCTTACATCGTAACTCCAACTAAGAAACATCAAGTTGTTCGATATGCGCATGAACGCATGCTTATACAAATGTCTCTCTAGTGCCCTGCGATGAGCATCCGTCATATGTGTGCAGTACACATATGACGGATGCTCATCACAGCAGAGTTAGAGTGCTCAATATAAGAGAATAGATATCATGAACCAGCAGTGTACGCCAATACCTATTCATATTTCCTGTTAAATCATTCTGATTAGCTGTAATATGACATCGCTGAGGCATGGTCCTCTTCGTTTTGTGGCGCGAGTAATGATACATACACCGAAAATGCCACAAAGACTGTGGCGTAGCCAGCAGATGGCAAACTGAGCCCATGCCCCCCCCCCCCCCCCCTCGCCCCCAAATATTTTGCGCCTTAGCATTGAGAGCGAGAAATGGCCATTTCAAGGGGGCGCCTCTCCCCCCGGTCCCGCAAACACTAAAATATGAAATCCCGCCCTTCTTTCGGGGCATGATGTTCATATTTATTATGTGTGAGCTCACGTGCTCCCACGCGCTGTGATGAGAATTATAGCTGGTCGAAAACGTCAATTCTCGGTGCTGTGCAAGGGCTGCAATTTCTGTGCGGATGTTGTGACACGTTAATTCATCGCTATTTACGATACCTCGTCCAGGTAAGCCGGGCTGAGTCACTCGTTTGTCGTGAAAAGGCGATGATGCGTCTTTAAATGCATGACGTTCACCACTTCGTTGTTATTCCCGTTTGTTTGCTGTATTTGTGATAAAACCTTCAGAGATTGGGAAGCGCGGTAAGCAATTTAGTGTGTTTATGTTTGTGTGTGTGTTTGTGTGTGTGTGTGTGCGCACGTGTGTGTGTGTGTGTGTTCGTTCTAACTAGACATTTCGTGCCCTTTCTTATCGCCAAAATCATGTTTACTGTTCTTTTTATGCACGATAATGAAATATATGATGTTGTAGTTGATCTACAGCGTCTCCAGCAACTGGTCACTGTTTCGTGACTATTATATGGACCCTCGCAACTTAATATTTCCGTCAGCCGATTCGCCCCGGCGCGGTGGTCTAGTGGCTATAGGGTAATCGGCTGCTGACCAGCAGGTCGCGGGATCGAATCCCGGCTGCAGCGGCTGCATTTTTGATAGAAGCGAAAATGCTGTAGGCCCGTGTGCTCAGATCTGGGTGCACAATAAAGAACCACAGGTGGTCAATATTTCCGGAGTACTTCACTACGGCGTCTCTCATAATCATATGGTGCTTTTAGGACCTTACCCACATATCAATCAATGCGTCAGCCAATTCGATAACAAAGAAAAAAAGCACCCAGCAAGACATTCCGGATCGTGAAAGGTGAGGGGTCTCAAACACATGGTCCGTTGTTTCAGAAGGAATCAAAATGTCTGTGGTATTCCTAGATGGCACTCACATTGTTTGCCTTCTTTGTGCGTCTAGTAACCCTTTGCCCGGGTAAAATACACAATAAAAATTTTTACACCCAAAAGGGTGTAAAAAGGGTGCTTTTACGAGAAAGCACCCTTTGCAACATCCTTTAACACCCATAAATGGTCGATTGAAAAAAAAGCACCCATTTGTTTGGGTGCTTGCCTCGATAGCACCCTAAAATAGGCTCTAAGGGTGCTTTTGTGCCTGAGAAGGGTGTAGGTGACGATTCATCAGATGGAATATGCAGCATAAGAAGAACACATAATTATAATATTTGGTATTTTGCGTCTCAAAAACGTCGATGTGATTATGAGGGTCGTCGTAGTGGAAAGCTCTAGAGATTTTGACCATTTGTTGTTCTTTAATGGGCGCTGATATCGCGCAGTGCACAGGCTTCTACTTTTTCGCCTCCATCTGAATTCGACTGCCACGGCCGGCATCGAACCCGCGACCTTCGGATTGGCGGCCGAGCAGCGTAGCTACTGCACGAGTATGTGGACCTTGCGTTAAATGACGGCCTAATTGACTTACAATGTGTGAAGGTGCTCTCCGAATACAGCAGAATGCCAGCAGAAGCAAATCGCGTTTCATCTATAATGGCAATTAACTGCAATCCACGTTACGAAAGCTCACCTTAGCGTTGGTTATAAGCTACATGTTTGCTGTGGATTATATACAGGAACATAATGTTCGCCCGAGTATGGGTGTGTGTGCGTGAGCCTGCGCATGTGTTCGCGTGTAAGCGCGATTGTGTGTACACCCGTGCATGTGTGCGTGCCGCGTGTATGTGTGAGTCCGTGCTTGTGTTAAGCGTGCCTGTGCACATGTGTATGCCCATGCATGCGTGCGTTTACGGTCGCGTGTGTGTGTTGCCGTATGTGTGTATACGTGTATGTGTGTGCGCCTGTGAATAAGTATGCGTGTGCATCAGCCCGTGCGCCCTCAAATTTCGTGTGTGTGTGCTGGGGGGGGGGGGCACTGCTTCTTAGTGTTTAAGGTCCCACACCTGTTCAGACTGGGAGTCTGTCTATATGGGAGGTGGCTTAAGAAATGGCGGTGGTCAAAGCACCGTACACTAACTATTCAGTACATGGAAAACAGCTGCACATTTTCGTACCTCATCATTGCTTACGAACTTGCTGTGGTAACTGATTAGCTCCGTTGAGGCGCTTCTACGCTCGAAAACGTGGGTTATGACCAATTCACACGGAAAGCTGTCACTGCACTTATGCACAACCATCGTTTATATTAACAACGTTTAACAAGAACGTGCACTGCCTTTGCTACAGGTGCTTAGCTAGCTCATTGGGCAACCATATGGAATTATGTGCTGATCATGTGGTCAGCAAAAAGTTTGTTATAACAACCTCGGCACGTTTCGTGGTGCATGACAAGCCTTCTAAGCATCCGCTACTGTGGATTAATTTGTTCCAGCTTCGACTACGCATGCAGTGTTTGCGGCACCATACGCGGAATCGCCTGACACAGACAATGTAAAAAGAAATTTCTCTGGAAAAAGGTGTAGCGATGCTCTCCCGCTAATGCCACCGAGGACGAAATAATTATTGTTTCTGGCCATTCCATGGTGCGCTTTGTTTTGCGCAAGTTTTGCTTCACTATTTTTCGCCCACTGCAATCGCATTCCGTCAAAATACTCAAAGAACCCGAGGCTGGTAAATAACCTGCGTCGCTGTGCGACTGGCTGGAAGGAGAGTGGCCGTTTACAAGGAGTCATTCCGCGTTTAACGGCCGTCCGCCGTATGCGCCATAGCGTTTGCCTTTCGGCGCCGTCTTGGCGGGTTTGCCGCTCCTCCCTCCCCCCCCCCCCCCCCCCTCCGCTCAACCCGGCCAGCGTGTCGCCCACAACGGCGGCGTAGATAAGCGAAGAGTTGCGTCACCGGACACCTGCGTCGACAGCTGCGGCGCCGCCACGCCGCCGCCAGTGCCTCCTCCTTCTCTCTCTCAGTGTTGCCCTCTCTGTCTCATCAGTCTTTCAAATGCGTTGCGTTGGTCGGGGGTCTTGGTCGCTGTGTGTGTTCTAGCGAACAGGCGCATATTCAACGGTGGTCACGCATGACACCGTGTTCGAAGTGACGCTCGGATTAAGTAATATCCATGGGGTGGCGGACACGGAAAACGTGGGCCTGTTAACGGTGAGTGTACTGTTTTCGTAAATAGTAATCATACAGCGCTAGCTGGGCGCCTGCAACAGCTCTGCCGAAGTAGGCTGCCAGCCATTTACAACAGCATGCGTTCGCGGGCCTGTTGCAGATGCCCGATTAAACGTGGGACTTAACGAGTTCACACTGCTATGCGCGATGTTGTGTAAGTGCCTGCATCACTCATACAGTGAGTGATGTGATCACTTAACAAGGGCGGGATTAGTTGCTGATCGCACATTGTCTCTACACTGCACAAAGTGATTGATATTGTTTTAAGATGTGCTTTGGGCTACATCGTAATAACATTTCTATTAATACTCATATGTGCAACGTGCTTCTGTAGGTGTAAGCGCAAAAAAAGAAAGAAAAAGCAAAAATTATGTACAAAGGCGCACTGTGCGAAATGGCTTTTTTTTTTTTTTGCTTAAAGACGGTATAGTTGGAGGTGCTGATATGCCGCGATGCTCCCAGCACGTGTGCCTCGGTCTTTTAAGCTATTTAGGACAAGTGCCACCAGCAACAGGGAAAGATCTAGCAGACTTCCAAAGGCGCGTTGTTGTGGCCATCGCCGTGCGTTGTTTTCCCTCGTTTCTGTTTGCTGTTTTCGTGCTTCGCTTTCATCTGCGATAATGTTCGGCGTTATAACAGAATCGAGAAAGTATACGTGACTGTTGGAGCTATGTGCGGTTTCTCTAGCATAAGTCATGGCTGCTGCAACGTAGTCGGCGTCCGCGCGCGTTGGTGTCGTTCGAGCGCTCTTACTTGCGTGATTGTGTTTAACTGAGTATTTAGGCACGGGTTACGTTTGTAAATCTCGTAGTCAATAATCGCTAATAGCGTGCCCCTGATTGCCATCAGAGGATGGGCTTGGTTGTCGAAATATGCCAGACGCTTTTTCTGAAAGCAAGCTTTGAATTTTTTTTTTAAAGAAGTGCTTTCATACGTGCAAGGCAGTGCCTATTGCAGGCCCGCCACTCTTTAAAAACTGGACGAGCTATCACATCTTTTATCAAAAACAATGAATTAAGATGATTGAATTATAGATGACGAATTTCTGTGCTAGATTAGGTGCACAAAACACATGTTCGCAGCCCTACGTCTAGAAAGCAGGCAAATAGGAAGCACAGCGTCAAATTTGGATTAGATTCCATTGACGGAGCGTCTTGTGGGAGTAGAAAGAACGAGAAAATTGTTCATTTTTGATGCCCTTATAGAGGCAGTCAGAATTGCACTGATTGGTGACTTGTAACAATTCCTCAGATTTTTAGAGGCGTGATTTAAGTAAGTAAATCTTTTACTTTTTTTTTGCAGACCTCTTCGCTAGTGCCACGCCCAAGATCATTTGTTCTCATGTAAAAGAGAAAGCAGAGATGTCTTCACTGTTTGTACATGAAGAGGTAAGTTTCTTGTGCGTTTTGAGTAATGCTACATGTTCTAAACGTTGTACTTTAAGAATTGTTTTTCACACTGGCTCACTACCCTAGAAGGAATTTGATTCTTAAGTGAGTTCAGGCTTTCGTAAGTGCCATTTTTGAGCTGCAGTCTTACACTTCACCTCATTTCGGGAATTCGCTGTATGCTGGAAAACTCTTATCTTTATCATACGAAATTATTGGAATGTATGGGTTGTATGCTTCGAGTTCAGTGTAATGTCAATTACACGCCATTTCGAAGGATGCACACTACACATTCTTTATATATGGTGCTGCCAGAACAGCACGAAATTTTTTTATGAGAAGTCATATTTGCTCTTATTACAGGATGAGAGGGTGCCCCTGACGTCCTGCGTAGTCTACCCCCCGGACCCAGCCTAGAGCAAGCCTACTTCCTGAACCTCCACATGGATAACCGAAAAATGTTCCGTGTCAGTAATGACGAAGAAGGTAGGAGTTACAGCACTGATGAGTTGATTTTTTTTTTATTTTCAACATTGTCTACGGCCGCAAGGCCTTTAACAACCACCGTGATTGAGCGGCTTTTTCTCGGCGTGAGTTTGGAGTTTATCAAAGAAGTTGTTCAGGCAGTACGACGCTGAAAATTTTAGTGTCACAATGCCTGAACAACTTTTTCTAATGTGTTCATGGTAGATGAACAAATATTGTTATTTGTGTAAATTATTTTGCTTAAATATAGCTGGACCATTCCATGCCAAACGTCCCAGCCACTTTGGCGACCATCTGAATTGTATTTGAAAAAAAAAATGTGCTGACTTATTTCGTTGAAAACAGTGAACTGCTAGAATACTTCAGCGAGAAAAAAAGTTTTGTTCATGTGGCTGGCTTATAACTTGCTGGCATAATGCCGTCTGTGTGCTGTTTGTGGAAAATTTTGTTTTAAAACTACCGCTTATTTTTTCTAAAGCAGATTCGGTCTACCTGTTAAGTAAATGTGCATCTGTAAGGTATTTGAAGCTCAATAATAATAGTGCAATTTTTTTGCCACATTCGCTTCCAAGAATAAAGCCAAAATTGTTATGTTTGCATTTTTTATTGCAATATTGCACTTTGTATGAATATCTGAGCAGTGAATACTTACTCCACAGAAGGTATAATCTCAGGAAAAAATATCTTTATACCTCTCAAGCTGCTGAAATATAGGAAAAAATATCACGAATTTCACAAAATCGTGATTTTTGGCCGTATTGAAATGCAATTTACTCCATGTTGTGATACAATGAAAACTCATCATTATACCTAAACTGTAAGAAAATGAAATTCTTTTCTTTAATAAAAATCTTATCGCAAAAAGGACAGGAAAGAGCGCTGTCAACTGAATTTTATTGAAGGTGCTACGAGCGTTTTTATACTGAGCACAAGACCAGGGCTCATCTGCAACAACACATGTGTGACCATGACAAAATAATTTTAACCGAGAAAAGAATACTCTTTTTTGGAAAAGATAAGTGAAGGTGTACTGATGCATTGATCCTTGGCCTTCCTGATAAAGAGTTCTAAAATCTCTCATTTTTCTGCTTGCTTTTTTTTTCAAAAACCGTGTTTTATGAAACCTAGGACTACACTTACATTCTTTACGGTGTCCGGCCATGAGACTACTATAGCCCTTCTTAACATTTGAAGCATGCTGTCTTGCTTGATCATTGAAGCATTGCCCAGTTTGTCCTATGTTTACTTTTCCATGTGTTAGCAGTATCTCATACACATTAGATTGGCATTCAGTAAACCTATTCTAGTGATGAATGGTGCAAGATTGACTATTCCTGTTGCTGTAAGTACATGCACTTTTGAAAGCTTGCAAGGGCTGGAAAACAACAATGCCATATCTGCTGGCTCTTTTCCTAAAATTGTGAGACACCTTTACGTAGTACCATGTGACATGCAAAGGTGATTGGTCATTCTCTTTTTCTTTTGGTCCTGTTTCCTTTAACTTTACTTTCTGCAGGAGGGTTTCGCAAACAAGTGTGATGATGCTGTTGGGGTATTGGCTGGTGCTATCAGCCCAGGAGTGCTAAGAATGTTCTGCCTTTTGATAGTGGGCATTCAAAATTAATAGAAAGAGGAATTGATACCACATGTATTCAGGCCACCCTTCAGAAGTCATGTTAGCACAAGGGTGAGGTCAGGCTTAAAAACCAGATTAAAAGACTAAAAGATGCTGGGTATCCCAACAGAATCTTCACACCCGTTTGCAAAACCCTCCTGCAGAAAGTAAAGTTAAAGAAGACAGGACCAACAAAAAACAATGACCAAAAATTTTGCATGTTATACCACATCACGTGTCTCACAACTAGAAAAATAGCCAGCAGATATGATATTAGCGTGTTCTTTTCCACCCCTTGCAAGCTTTCAAAAGTGTGTGTACTAAACAGCAACAGGAATAGTCAATCTTGCCCCATTCGTCACTAGAATAGGTTTACTTAATGCCAATTTAACGTTTGTAGAAATATTTTTTATCAGGTAAACCAATGTTCAGTGCATCACTACACGTTCACTTATCCTTTCCGAGAGGGAGTATTCTTTTCACAGTTAAAGTTATTTTGTAGTGCTCACACGTGTCGTCGCGCATGAACACGGTTCTTGTACTCCGTATAAAAGCGCTCGTAGCACATTCATTAAATTCAGTTGACAGTCTGTGCTCTTTCCTGTCCTTTCTGTCTCTTCCTAAAGCTGTCGCGCTGTGACTAGCACACAACCACGATGAACCAACTCTCCCAAATTAAGCTCTTGTTACGTAACACGTAGACGGAGTTTCGTATGGAAAGAAGGAGCGGTGCTTTTAAAATAAAATTTTTCACATACAACACCTAGACGGCATTCCAGAAAGTTCAGAAGGCAGCCACGTGACCAAATATTTTTCCTCTCCTAAATATTCCAGAAGTTCACTATTTTCAATGCAGCACGAGTTTTTCGAATACATTTGAGATGGTTGCCAAAATGGCTGGGACATTTGGCATAAAGTGACCCAGCTGTGTCATTAGCCATAATTATGCATTACCTCTTTTGTTTTTTGTGTGTCCTGACTCAGTTTTGTGTTCGTTTTTAGCCTATTGTGTTTCTGATCATTGTATTGGTTTCTTAAGTATTCGCTAAAGTTATATCTGCGAAAACCCGTATATGATTGCACGTACATCATTTCTCATAACCAATTGTTATACATCCAGGAATACAGAGCTTAAACCACCGTGATTGTATACATTCGAAAACACTATCCATATATATTTTTGTGTGCATCACTTCTTGGGAACGATTGTGTACATGAAGGCGTATATAGTGAAATCATGGTGATTGTATTTATTTGAAAGAATCATAAGTATATATTTGCCTGTATTTCATTCCTATTAACCGATTGTGTACACGACGGAGTATTAAACTGGAAACCACTGGGATTGTAGATACCTGAAAGAATTATAGGGATATATTAGCATGTATTTCATTTGTAGTCTCTATGTACTTGAAGCAGTATACTAAACTGAAACCAGTGTAATTGTATGTTGCAAAGAATTGTCAATAAAGTGAAACTGAAAAAATATAATAAACATTTGAGGTGTTGCATGTGTAGTGTACGTATACATGAACGTATATCTGGTGAAAAAGTTGTGTGGCAGAAGAAAAGTTTATGTTTTATTTGCCTATTAAATAAACGCAATATGCAAGGGCAGCAAGGCTTCATTTTCTGTAACGCACATTATGCATATACACTGAAGTATATATAGATCCAGCACAAGTTCATACACGATTGTACGCGTTTATATTTTTGCCCACACGCAATGAATGGAGCTCGACAGGTGGTGCACCATCGATAAACAGGACCACTTTCTTCAAGTAGTGTTTAATCAGTGCATGCTGATATCTATTGGTGGCAGTAGTCGCCACCCCTGCCATGGGCGCTCAACACCCTTGTGCACCCTTCTCGCACCCTCCTCAGAGGGTGCTAAAAAAGTGATGGACATCGAAGGCACCATTTCTTAAGGGTGTTTTTTTAACACCCTACAGTTTTTTTACATGTACACCCTATTCTAAGGGTGCATGGTAAAGCACCCTTTTTGGAAGGTGCTGAATTAACACCCTTAGGGTGTCGTCCACGGGACAAGCTCATTTACACCCTTCTGGGTGTAAAAATTTTTACTGTGTACGGAGACGCATTGCCGTGATATCAAGTCACTACATGCGCTTAACATGCGTTAAAACCTAACCGCGGAAGAAAATAGGGAGGTTCACAAAGCTTTGCTCTATAGCATATCGCGTCACTGCGCATGCATCGCACGGGAGCATATTGTGGGCCCCCGTTAGGTGACGGAAGTAGCAGCAGACCGCAACAAACGCAAGCTTAGCGTATGCTGTTTTTTAAAACTCCCAAAGGCGTTTTCATTGCGAGGTTTGGTGTGAACGCAACAGTGAGTGAACAACCATTTCCCAAGCGTCTCGGCCGGAATATGCCGTGCGTGAAGTTTTGCCAGAGACGCTTCGCGGAATTCCAGGCTGTCAGGCATTCAACCCCAACCTACTCTTACTTACCACCATGAGGATTCAATTTCCATCACCCGTCGCGGGGGGCGCAGTGCTGCAAGGGCGGCGCTACGTCGCACGCGTGCAAAACCGATCGGCCACAATGGCGCGCCCTCGAACGATGCGCGTCCATCGGAGATTAGTCGCATAATACGTGTGCGCGCGATAGAGCCGCAGCGGCGCAGCGTCCTCGTTAATAGCCATGAAGACATAACTCGCGCGTATTACGTAAAAGAAACCGAGTGCCGGAAAAAAATAAGAGATGCCTGACGAACGACTGAAGGCTCGCCATTGTAAGCGGAGCACAATGGACATCAAGACGTTGAGGCGTCCATGTGTGGGTGTGTTTGCAGCCAGCGCCCGTCTCGCGGCTTTTGTCAGCGATACACAGGTCTCGAAGTGATGACCAATGACAGGGGAAGGCCGCTGAGGCTGTCAAGTGGAGTCTGCCGCTTTTGGGCGCGGGTGCAAGGCCCGTCTTGTGGCGGACGCTTTGTGGCGAGGCCGCCTGACCGAGTTGCTGCCGACTGTCCTGCGCTCAGGTAATTGCGGAGCGTCGGCGGCCTTGGCGGAAACAAACGCTGGGTGTCTTTGTTGCCGGTCATCTCGCTCGCTGGCATCACCGCGGCACTTTCTGAGGTCCCGTTACCGCGGTTCAAGATGGGCAGCGGCCTTCGCGCCCACTGCACTCCCTTTCAGCCGCGTCAATCAGATGTCCGTCAACGGCGACGAGCTTGCCATCTACGTCGCGCCACGGCACTGGCTTCCTGAGTGATATCCGCTGCCGCTAACACCTGTCTGCCTTCCATTGTGTCCTAGAGAAACAAAGTTCCACGCCATGCGCTGGTTCTACGCTCTATAGATAAAGGTGAACAGATACCAACGCCTCATTTTTTATTCCTTGCAAGGAAAGCTCAAACGGACTCCTATAGAGGGACGAGTTTGACTAAGCGCAGGATTAATTTTCTGGTATTTTATTTCTCTATTTGGAGCCTCATCAACTAAGGAGGATGCAAAGCACTTGGCACAAGCCCTAGGGCTGAAGGCATTTATCCCCCCCCCCCCCCCGCCAGCAACACTACACAGACACGTGATTCTTTGACATCACATAGAAAACGTTTCTGCGGGCCACAAAAGCTGCTAACTCGTTGAACAGCTTCACTCTATCACATACTATACTGATGTAAAAAGTCATGTGAGTCTTTCTAACCTTATCATCGGTTTCTAATTCGTTACTATCACTGAAACATAGAATGACATTATAGCGATTGAGCTTCCACATGTTGTAGAAGAATCGCAGATGCAGGGAAATTAAGGCAGGAGAACTGCTTAGAAAGTTTTTTTTTTTTTTTCCACGAAATGCAAGCTTTTTTGCGGGCCGCTAAGTGAATGACTGTTCCGGAAAGACAACGTGCTAATGACAAACAGAAAGCCTTCCTCCGGTAGGCTCTCGGGAAATAGCGTCCGTTTCATCGCAACAGCTTGAGCATGAACGCAAGGTTTGGAAGGTTTTCTCTCTTGTTACAAGCTAACTTGCATGCTTTCAGTAAAAAGCGCCATAAAGGAGCAGTTTCTTTTCCCTTTCTTTTCACACTGCATGCTGTGCAATACACGTTTAACTCCTCCAAAGATGTATGTATGCATACATCCTTGGAGCAATTGTACGTGCGTGTATCGCCCTTACAAGAAGTGGAAGACATCAAGCAGTGAAATTACTGAAGGACTCTTATGCGACTTAATGGAGTGCCAGGTTTGGCGCACGGTCTACACACGCGAATATATACTGAACTCTGTTGCTTATTCGTGAAACAAACACCGAGTATCACTTCTGTTTCTCTTCCAAGCACTTCAGGCCACGCACTTCCAACTTTCAGGATGCTCAGAGTGGTCTTAACTATTGTAAACTTCTACAGAATCAATGGTTTTGTTTTAAGTGAAGAGTTATATTCATACATATGTATCGGAGCACAAGTTCACTGAAGATAAGGGCTAAAAAACGAATACAATAATTAAGAAGAATTTAATAAATACCTTCAAGGGAACAGTGGATTATTTTCTCGTGAACAGATGTAACCGTAGCGGCCCCTGGTGGGGCAGATCTCAAACATGTGCTTCTGTAGCGTGACTACACGCAAGATTAGCCCCAGAAATACACCAGAGCACATGAATGCCGACGTGCGAGTGCCACTACCAGGCATCTAAGTGAAAGATTAGGGTTACGTGCAAGGTTTTATTTATTTATTTATTTGTTTATTTTATTGTGTTGCAATACTTGCCTGCACCTTTATTTCGTGAGCACTCAACTGCTTCACTTTTTGAACATATATCTCCGTATTCAAGTAGTACGCTGCATTTTTATATTTTCGCCTGCATATTCGTAAAGGGGCGGCTGCAAACACTGGCTGCTATGGGATCGTGAAGCACCATGTTCTTTGTCCACTTCTCTGCGTTGTTTACTTGACTGGTGCACGATGTGTGGTCGACCGTGCTTGAGTCTGTTTCCACAGTGGTTTTACATGGTTCGGTGCGCCGACCTGCTGCACCAGTGATTCCAAAAGAAGTGCAATACCAGAAACGAAGCTGATTTCACAACACCGGGTAGAAAAGTCGTAGTTTCTTGGAGTACGTAAGGCACTGCTGCAGCTGCTATAGGAGATGAGGCTGAGGCCAAGTGGCACAGTTGGCGCTACTTAATATTTTTCAGGGGCTCATATGAGAGAATGTTACTAGGAAAGGAGACGAATGGAATGCGCCGCAGCGCCTTTGGACAAAGGTTCTCGGTATCTCGAACGTTGTAATAAAGCTTGATTTGATTTTTTTTTCTTTCTTGTGGCGTACGTACTTAGTTGTGGCTCTGGTAGTGAGCTGTGGGGAGCCCGCAGACCGGTAGGGCAGAACTGCGCCAAATTCACGGCGCCGCACCCCCGGCAGCGTCAAATTACGTCCCGAAAACAAGAGTTTCGCCGGCACAATGGGACGCGACGTATGCTCGGCGAAGCGCGCGCACCTGCTCCCAGCGATCTGCCGGTACACAAACAGAAGAGGCCATTTATACTGAATGCCAACTCGGCGTTCTGCTCGTGACATCTTTACTTCCTCTTGCTGAGCGCGCGCGAGCAGCCGGCGTGCCCACTGATTCCCACTTCATTTTCTTCCGGCCTCTATTTATGGGCCGGTCGGGCGGCTGCGCTTGTTCCGGCGGCCAAAAAGACCAAGAGACCGGCAAACTCTTAAGCCCCGGGACGCAGTGACAACGCAGGGACTTCCCTGTCCTCCCGAAAACTAGCGTGACGCAGCGATTACTCAAGGCGCACTCCAGACGGCGCTGTGGTGCGCGTAATTGGCGCGGCAGACCGCGAAAAGACAATGCCGAGTCCCGCGGTAATTAGTCCTAACGCCTAACGCGCTTAACCGTCCGGCGGGCGTGCTACATGCGGCAAACAAATCAACCACCGCCACCTTGTTCGCGACAGCCGTGGGTGCCGAGCACCGCTTAGCCGCGGCCGCTTTCCCTCTCGGTAAGCGTGATTAATCCGCATCTGTGTCAAGTTCACGCACGTTATAAATCGACTGTTTAGAATTCCCGTCCTGACGCCACTTCTGCTAATGCTGCCGCACTCCCAGCAGCATCGCCAGGTTGGCTGCTCGAGGTGTGCGGGTTGCAGCATTCGAGCGGGCTGCCACTTTCCTCGCCGAGAACGATGACGACGTCGTGGCCACGACAGGCCTCAGCGCAGCGAACCTTCTGCGCGCCATCATTATCGTTAGATCGTTTTTAGGCCTTGCGCCTCCGAACCCGGGGTGGGCTTGTATGCTCCTGTGGATGCTTCAAAGGCGGCGCGCGAGACTTCTTTTAACCGCGTGCAGGTGCTTCGCGGAGGTCGGGAGGAATGGCTCAGCAGCGGCAGCATCTATACACGAGCGGCGAATGCTTGCGCCACAGCGTTATGTGCAGTGATACGCCGCCTGAAGGAGTAATGCTACGCAGGTTGCTGCAGCAAACCTCAAGATTGTTGACTACACAAGAAAAACAAAGAAGAAAAAAAATCTGAGAAGCTGTTCTTTGCCCTGAAGATGGATGACAAACGAAGCTGCATCTAGCTGCACATCGCCCAGGTTCAGATGAGGATACGTGAATTTTTTTTCATCATTTGAAAATGGTCCAGACGATAACATTGCCATTACTGTAACGTATTAATATTGGTCAAGTTACAAACTGAAACAGATCCTTGGTCAAAGTTCAATATATGTACAAGACCATTGCTGAGTAGTTAAGTAGCTAAGCGACTTCGACTAGTGTGGCACGTTTTAACAACCTCCCCCGAACACGAATTCCTGGCTGCTGCTCTACTTTGGCACGTCAAAGCAATCTTGTTTACTGTAAAGTGAGTTGACCATCATGTGTGTGTGTGTGTGTGTGTGTGTGTGCGCGTGCGTGCGTGCGTGCGCACCATTACCTGACACTTCATCAGGCAGAATCAGCACAGTTTTTCCCCTTTGTCAGCGCCTTGTGTTTAGTTCCGCCGATCGAAACCCACAATAATAATTATCGGCATTTAACGTCTTCAAAATCACGATATGATTATTAGGAATGCTGTGAGTGAGACCTCCGGAAATTTTGAATACCTCGGTTTCTTTACCATGCACCTTAACCTAAGTGCAAGGGCCTCGAGCGAAACCATTCATTTGGTTCAGGTATATTCACCATCCGCAAACGTGGTTGCGTAAACCAGTGGGCGAGACCCTTGGTTTCTGTGCCGTATGTTCGAAACTCGCTACCACCTTCGTTTTTAATTTTGTTTTATGTATCAATTTAATTGC
Source organism: Rhipicephalus microplus (assembly GCF_043290135.1). Lineage (NCBI taxonomy): Eukaryota > Metazoa > Arthropoda > Arachnida > Ixodida > Ixodidae > Rhipicephalus > Rhipicephalus microplus. The sequence continues at coordinate 95,583,147 of NC_134710.1, read as the reverse complement.
AGCAATTTTTCTTAAATGACAGACGAACTGACTGTTTCTCGTTCAGTCGGCATAGAAATGCTTATGCATTTCGATAAATCACCGCCATATCCAGAAAATGAATGATGTTAGAGGAGCTTGCTCGGAGATGACCGGGTAAACCTTGAATCCTCCTACACATTCATCTAGCGTCATATAAAGACGTGACGGGTTTGCTTGACGGCGCGCCCGCTTTGCTTCTGCTTCGCTGGCTCGCAGCTCCGGGTTTGCTTGAAGGTGAGCACTCTCCGCTTCGGCCTCCCGGGCTCTTTCCGCAAGGTATTCGCGGCGAGCCCAAGCTATGGTGGCTCAAGCCACCATACCCAAGCTGCTGCTGCGTTGCTAACCCGCCGCTCTGCGGCCTTTGTTTCTGGCGTGTTCATGCTGCGTAGCGGTAACGATGAGTGTTCACTGAGTGAGCTCCCCGCGAGGACAAAAGACGCGCACAAAACCCGAGCGCTGTGTACAGACGCGGCCCTCTAGTGGTCACCTATCTAAGTAGAGCATGCGGCGCCGAGTGTGTGGGTGGCGCTTGCGTGACTCACGGGAGAGGGCGCAGCTGCGAGGGAGCACAGTGGTGCCTCTAGGGGGAGCAATGAGAACTGGTGTATAGACGCCGACAACGGACAAGGCGCGAACATAAGAAGCTTGACGAGCGAGCTCCCAAGAAAAAAAAAGTTATCGTGTGCGGTCCTTTATTAGGGTTCTCATATAGAGTGAACAGCATTTGTGAGCTGCGAGTCACTTAGAGCGAGAGAGAGACAATCGAAAATGGAGATTGGACAAACGATAACGAGTTTTCCAACATGAGGTGGTACCATCCTGTAAGGCATATTCGCTTTTCGTCATTTCACAAGCGACCATATTTTGGGGGTCATATGCCAGTTGTTCCGGAGTGCTCATGCCCCAACGTTGATGGAGAAGCTTGCGACTTTGTTGCACGTGCACTGCTTAGCAGCTCTTAATTTTTTCACTGGTCCCCTTAGAATTCAGCTGGACACTCTCCCTGCAAAATCGGCGGGTTTGCGGGCTTATGCGTGAATCGCGTGAGAAACAAGAGAGAGCAACTCTATAAAGAGCAGCCCCTATAAAGTGCCGATATCTGGGTGTGTCATATATTGCCGTACATGAGCGCGGATGGTGCTGAAGTAATAGTGCGCTGAAGTACAGTAATAGTGTGAGTCCACTATTACTGTAAACTTAATGTTTATTCAAACTGTGGAGCAGTTGTGAATCATTATACAAAATTTGTTGGTGAGGTACTACAGTGCTCTCTCAAATTAAGTTTTTGGAGCACTGTGTGGAGGCTATTCTTAATCTTTACAGCTTTTCTTTTTGAGTTCCTTTAAGGAGTACAGGGTGATGGTTCTCAATATATTACGAGATTTTCTAATCGGACATAAACAGGAGTTGGGCCCCGCCGCGGTGGTCTAGTGGCTAAGGTACTGGGCTGCTGACCCGCAGGTCGCGGGATCGAATCCTGGCTGCGGCGACTGCATTTCCGATGGAGGCGGAAATGTTGTAGGCCCATTTGCTCAGATTTGGGTGCACGTTAATTTCCGGAGCCCTCTACTACGGCGTCTCTCATAATCATATGGTGGTTTTGGGACGTTAAACCCCACATATAAATAAATCAAATCATATCAATCATAAACAGGAGTTGGAACTAATATGTTTGTCGTGTCAGAGGAATTAAAGAGTCATCGAAGCTTCACACTTTTTTTTTTCTCTCTGTGGGCGACTAAGATCAAGCGGTAGTCGAAGAGGCCCATGGAGTATAGGTGCCGTCGCTTTGTGGGTATTATGCACAAAGTTAGCTAGCACAGGTACTACATCTGTATCTGACGGTATTATCTGCTTGCTGTACCCCTAACGTTTGCCGCATCCTGATTTCTGGAAGCACCGTTAACCGCATGACAATCTACCACCCCAAACAATTTGCATCACTTCACTGCAGTGCTCAACTTTTATGGTTTATATTCACCGTTTGTGGCATTTAAAGATGTTGCCTTGAATTCATTAGAAAATTTTAATAAAAAACAGGGCCCGGAATATGCGTAGTGTAAGTGACAATGGTGAATACCTGGTGCTCTTGTGTAGGCCAAAATAATGGAGAATAAGGTGATTACGAGACGATGGGCACCAGGCCACGGCAGAAAACGAATGATTCTTTCGTATCAGAAAAGCTTTTAAAATGACACCAGATTGCGGGTTGTGTGGATGTGCAAGCACGTTTTGAAACAACGCTGTTAAAATCTTGTGCGAAAGAGTCCTCAAAGAACATGAACACATTAGGGGTTTTCGCGGCCATCCGCTAAGTGAAACCTTGAAACTTTGGCTATGGAAGCGTCTGTATACATAAAAATAAAACATTCTGTTAAGTGAACCCTGAACACTTACTGAACAAACATGCCTTCTGCGGTGATGTCACTGAATTTATCCGGCCGTATGTCATTCATTTACACACACACACACACACACACACGCACACACACACACACGCACACACACACACACACACACACACACGCACACACACACACGCACACACACACGCACACACACACACACGCACACACACACACACACACGCACACACACACACACACGCGCGCACACACGCACACACACACACACGCACACGCGCACACACACGCACACACACACACACACACACTTCTTTTCCCTCGAAAAAGTAGGGACAGGGGAGTGTAGGTGAAAGCGAATGTTGCCCTCTGTAGAAGTCACCTGGACTTATTCACGGACGAATGAAATGGAAAGAAAAGAAAAATGTCGTCGTTACGGGCAGAGATGACGACTGCACATCACGTCATGCCATGCTGATAAGAGTTCGCTTCGCGTCTCTTATCAACGCTGCAAATGCGTGCAGGACGACACACCTGCCGTCAGTCGAATCAGCCATGCGAGAAACCGCAGGCAGCGCGTGTCGACTGTGGGTACGGCCGGTCAGGGACCAAGCCCGCGTGCAAGGTCACCCCGAAGACGTGATCTTTCACCCCTCGCCGACGAACCGCGCTGGTTCCGTGAAGGTGGCCGCCTCTTCTCCGCTGGGTGCTTGACAGGTGACAACGGAGCTGGCGCAAGACGCGAAACAAAAGGTGATAACCGAAACCGAGATGCTGCTCCTACCTACCTCCCGTAGCAGATGGGTGACGACGTTTCGCTAGCAGTCGAACAGAAAGACGAGCCGCTTCGAACATGCGTAGTACGTGGTCAGTGGCGCCAGCCGCCGCGCAACAGAATTTAGAAAAATCGCGAGAAAGACGCGCGGTCGTCCACTATGGAGCGATGCTTTTCCCGTCACGGTGTCGGTGAATGCTAAAGCAATTTTGCTGCACTCTACCTGTACGTCGCGCGCGAGGCAAAATATTTTGCAAAGCAGGTCGTCAACGTAGACGTCTCCCGTTCCTGCTTGAGTGACGTGCTGTTTTACAAGCACCATGCGGGGCCTTTTACTGTTCTTCGAAGATGCCGCCTCACAACGCTTTTACCTGGAAACCTTCGACAGCTCTCGTTTCATCGTGGTTGAAGCGCGGAACGAAACTCCGCAGTTATCTTTATTTATCCCTCTTTCAGGGCTCAGACCATGACTGACAGATCCGTTTATGCCACACGCCATGCGGTAGAACATTATACGGTATAGTTCAGTTTCTCGAACTGTAGATTGTGAGAACGCGGGAAGAGAGAAACACAGCCGCTCGTCTTTGTTATATACCTCGAAGCCGCATGCTCAGAAAAGGTAGCCTCGTCTCCTTAGGGTCCGCCGCGGTGGTACGGTGGTCACGGTGTTCGGTTGCTGACCGGAAAGTCGCGGCTTCCATCTCGGTCGCGACGGTCACGTTTCGGTGCAGGCGAAATGCTACAGTCCCGTGTACTGCGACATGTCAGTGTACGTGAAAGAGTACCAAATGGTCAAAACTTCCGAAGCCCTACACCCCAACGTGTCTCACAATCACATTGTTGTTTCAGCGAGTGGAACCCCACAAATTATTATTATTATTATTATTATTATTATTATTATTATTATTATTATTATTATTATTATTATTATTATTATCGTCTCCACTTCACCGCCGTAAAATATATTTCATATTACACTATGGTAGAAGTGCAGAGTGCTCCTGCGGCCACCCTGACGAAGATGTACCTCACCTGTTTCTGGAGTGCCAGCGATATGGAACACGAAGACAAGTATTATGAAGAAGTTAGCAACTTTTAGATAGGAGGCCCTTCACAGAGACGAAAATACTAGGCCCATGGCCAACTGCGGGTATTCAGAAAAGAGCACTTGTTGCCTTCAAGACGTTTCTTGAGGGCTCAAATAATTATGGAAATATTGACCTACCGTATGCGATGTATTCATGCAAAAGGAAATATGTAATACTTATATACTGTGTTTGATATGTGTAATCATCTGTCTCAGTGTGAACTGACCTTGTATGTGGATTTTGTGTACATATGTATCTAGGGTGAATTGACCTTATATGTGGAAATTCTGTAATACATATGTATCTATAAGGCGAATATGAACTGTCATGTGAGGAGAACTTACCTTGGGTGTGGGACATATGAACCTATTAACTGTATGTGAACTGACCTGGGAATTTACGTCAATGTGTACTTTCACATCGTATGTTGTACAGACTCGCATTTTGTGCCCTCATTGTTGATCTTATGGCATATCTTGACTACTAACAGAAAATGAGTAGCCGGTGCCACCACAATGGCACCAACCTCTCCTATTTCATCATCCTAATAAAAGAAAAAGTGCAAGCAATGGTTCCGTACAAACAAACAAGCATACGCAGTTTCATATACTGAACTAACAAATATAGGTTTTGACAGTAATGGACATTTACGCGAGGTGCATTATTGCTATGCCCTAAAGTTAATCCGAGTTAATCCCACGGAGACGAGGGGACCAAATTTTCGACCTGCCCTCCTAACTGTGCCTCAAGCTTGTTTTTTTTTACTGGTTTTGATTCAATGCTCAGACCTAATGTTATTAGAATGAAGCTCTGCTAAAAGTGCGCCATTATTCCGTAAAAATGTGTGCGAATAACTGTTTACTCAACGTGGGTTTTCGCGCAAGCGCGCCGGACAGCGTTGTCGAGTAGTTTAGTAAGTATTATAACCCCAGCGCAGCATATCGTGTTTACATCTCCCGAAGCACTGTTTTTTTTTTTTAGCTATCAGTATTTCGTTCCACTTGCGCAAGCATCGGGGCAGCACAGACAAAACTTCACGTCCCAGCTACTCGACGGTGCCGTCTCATTTGAATGAGCGTACGCTGTACAAAGAACAGGGCATTCGACGAGCCTGAGTGACCGACTGCGAGGGATCCGCCTCGTTCGCCGCCGAGTCCACTCAAGTGAAACACCGAGACGTTCACGGTTCAGCCATTTTCAAAGAGCAGGTTTCCAAAAAAAGCCGCTGCGTCGTTGAGAACCGATATCCATGCGGCAGACGTCACGCAACAAGTCGTCCTGACGAGCGCGGTACAAACACATCGGGACCTCGGATCGCGCACAACAAAAGACAAAACCGCAGGCTCACACGACTCCGCCAGAGCTCCGGGAATGAGTGACGGCAGCGCTGCCATCGTGATTACAACACACGCTCGCAAGGAGCACAGCGTGGCAGCGGCTTTTCTCCCGGGCGTCCCTCGACCACAAAAAGCGACGGACCGCGCCGTCGTCCGCCATGTTTGTGGGACGAACCGGGCCTGTCACTCACGCAGCTGTCACTTGGAGTCGACAGTTGCCTTCCGATTACCAGCTTCGCCTGTCAATCCAGCTTTGGCGTCGTGGCCGGCAGCGCGGCGTCCCTCTGCGGCGGTTCCATACAGCCGCTTCCCCCCCCCCCCCCCCTTTTCCCCGAGGAACCCAGCCCAGGCCCGAGACCCGCAATCTCGCCGCATTCCCGCGGCTCTTCGGAGCGTCCCGACGACGTCTACATAAAGCCCCGGCGCATAAACAGCTTCGTCTGCAGCAGCTCGGGGTTATGCACTGGATCTGTCAATCACTACACCGTGCTCCCGAGCCGTGTGCTGAACCTTGTCTCAGCCGCCTGCGTGTCCTTGTCACAGGAGCGCAGGCACATTGAAAAGGAAAACCTGGCGAATTGGATGCCCCCTTCTCCCCCTTGTACTTGCACCACGTGTCCCTTTCACCCATCCCCCGCTTGCTTCACGTCGTCACCTGCTGGAGCTCGGCACCGTCGCTCTGCCGGGGGTTGATTGCGAGCAACGCCGACCCTTCGCGTGGATGTCTCGAACACGTGACGGCGATTGAGTGAGTGAGATTTGCGAGTGCGGTTTACCCAAGCTTCCCATTTTTGCAAAAATATGGCATTATAGTGAACATACCTAAGCGTTAATATAGTAGCACTGTTAAATATCTTACTGCTACTCTGTATTTCAAATTGTCCAGGGTGGTGTGCACTTTTTCATACCCAATTCCTTCACCTTACCGCTTAAATGGTTTAGACTTAGGCATTCTACAAAAGAATATGCACACCCCAGCGTAGCTTCCCCACGGTGCTTCAGTGGTGCGCTTCAGAGTGTGCTCGAATACGGCCGGTGGCTGACTGATCGAGCGTTGCTGGAGGAAAAGGTAACGGGCACACAACCTCATTACTGTAAAGAGCTCCATCTTCCTGATGTAAGAGTTATTCCGCGCAAGGAAATTTAATCCCTCCTGTGACCGCAAAGCCAAGGCGATCCTTATTGCTACGTTGACCTTGTAACACGCATCCGCTACATTCCCTCTCTTACGACAACTGTGAATTGAGGCTCCCTGAGCAGCCTACTCTAGTGCAGGAGGCAGAAAGGCACGTCATCATTTCACCGGTAAAGCGAATTTGTGTCAGTACACTTTAGTGCACGTGGCTGGCGTGACGTGAGCTACTTGTCCTACGAGGCATGGGTTATTGCTGATCGACGAAGTCCCACCTTCCCGACTCTTATTCACACCATGCTCCTATTACATCCATTTTTTCCTACCAGTTAACATAGTAAAAATGTATCGCAAGGTTACTTTCTTCTCATCGAAAAAAGCGCCGACATCGATGGCAGTTTCTCCTAATTGAAAACCTTTTCACATATTTTACGATAAAACTATTCTTCTTTGCAACCTAGCCATTAACATTATTATTATTATTATTAATATTATTGTGGTTGTTGTTGTGTTTGTTGTTGTTGTTGTTGTTGATGATGATGATGATGATTTTCTCCGCAAAAGAAGTAGCGCGTACTGCGGTGTGACGTAGGAGGAAGGGGAATAATCCTCCTTGAATGTCCTGTACAGGGCTCGAGAGCCCGCCCAACTACGGCCACGTTGAAACCGGAAGGTCGAGCCTCCTGACCGTAGTACTGGACAGCTGGGACTTGCTGCTTGTCGTCTGCCTACCTGATAAATGCTTGAAAACCGGTCAGGAGTAATGCTGCCGGGCCGAGCGACACACACTGTGAAGGCAAACGTTCCAATATACATGTACTATTCAGTGTGCGAATGTCATGGTATTCTTTGTATTGCACAGCTGTGTAACATGAACGTGTCTGTAAGTGTTTAAATGTTACTTCTTGTGCCCTGTTAGGCTTGATCTGTGGAGGAGAAAATAGTGTTCTACTCATTTATTACCGTTGTTGCGTGTAGTGGGAGTATCTGTGAATGTACTCTCGAATCCAGCAGAGTCTAGTCTTTCTGTAAAAGTGCCCTGTTCAGTCATGTATCGGGCAGTGCAGATGACCGACTCATTCCTATATATAGTGACGGCGAACAACTCACGTATACGTCCCAAGTCCTTGCTATGAGCATCCCGTCTCATTGACACGAATGAGGGGTGTGTTCGCAGATATGGGCCACCGGTGGGTAATGCTACACCAGCAGACGTCACGGCTTACTCTCGGAGTCTCCTGAACGATGGCGAACAATTGATTGTGTTCGAGCGGCCCGGCGGCCGATGGCAGCCCTGTGCGCGCGCTCGGATCCCTCGTCGTCGGCATTGCAGGGCGGCGGCAGATAGCCGGAGACAAGCCGCGAGCCGTCTCTCAAATTTCCGCCTGACGTTTGTCAGGGGAGGCGCGAGACGGGCGTCGGACGGATCGTCGAGGCCGGGGGCGGACGCCTCTCGCGAGGCCCTGTCAGCCATCCTGACGTCGCACAGCTGCGCAGCTCCAAACGGAGCGGACGTCTGCCGACCCGGGCCCCGGCGTGGGCGACTTGGCACGCGGCGGAGGCCTTGGGGTGCGCGAAATGTCCGGACGCCCGCGCTGTGTCACTCAGGCGCATCGCGTAAAAAGCGCGCGAGAAAGGGTGACCGCCCGCGAGCGCGACTCTGTCCGGCGCCGTTGCGCGCATGAGTAGTTCCCGCGACTTACGGCGGCGACAACAGGTCGTCAGGCTCTCTGCTAGCTGATGACAAGGTTGTGTCTGAGTGAACGCCTTCTTGTCTCGGCCTTCGCGACGAAGAGTATACACGATTTCCTGAAAACCGCCGTCCGTCCGAAATTATGGCCGGTGGCAAGGGAGGAGTACTTGAGCCACGCTCGACAAGCTATAACTTCTGCGTACATGACGTTATCGTAGTTCCTGCAAGGTACTCGAGGAAATGCTTTCGCCTGCAGTGGTGCTGTCACGACGTGTATGATCATGCACACGCCTTGCTAGTCTTGTGTAGTTTATCAACAAGATGTCCTTTTCTAAATGCCTATTCAATTCGTCGTTCTGTATGCGTTGGGCTACGAAAATTCACTGCAGTGAAGGGTGCTAGGCAGATAAAAGGCTGACTCATGATTTAGTTTTATTTTGTTATTTCAGAAGCTGCAGGTATTGAGGTAAAGACAGATGTGTTCATTGTGATTCCACCTAGCCCATGTGACGTTCATGTCGAACGATAACGCTCACGTGGCACTTGTTTGTGAAAAAATGCATTGCCTTCCTGGTGACCGATGATAGAACTCTTGTGCCTATTCTGAAGACCCAGAGTCGTCAAACCCGCACCTAAAAAATAAAGAAAATTAACAAAAGAAAAACATAAAGATCACTGTAAAATGCGTACAAATCTAAGAATATTTGAGAAAACATGTTTCGTGCAATCCATTCATAATCACTGTGTACGAAGCGAATAATTTCCACGGGTACAGATTTAAGTAGTCCCATCGCGGTAGACGCGTTTCTAGCCTGCTGGCGCCAGGGGTTGCCAGCAGGCTAGAAATGTAACGCCATCCCGCTCGCATCTTCGCCGTGTGTACACTACAACGCATGATGTGGTAGACGCGTTTCCTACACGTCTACCACATAATATTGAGTACTCCACCTCTGGGCGTGAACTGCTTATCTGTGGTGCTGACCACACTGAAGACACATGCTTGATCATTAATACTGTCGCACTCAACTTATGGCCTAATTTATTTCAATCCTATTTTTTTGACAACTCTTTGAATTGACTGCAATTCTTGTTAGCAGTGAACGAAAGAAAACAAAGAACCGGGTATTGCAGGCTTCCTCTTGCAGTCACGAAAAAAACGTGTAATTGACTGACAGCTTTCGATAACTTATAGTTGCTATCACGATCAACCCAGCGCCTCATGCTCTGAACAGCTCTACTATATGAAATACTCTGTGCATAGATGTTTATTTCAACCGAGATGTCCACGGTGATGGTCATTCTTGAAAGAACGAACCCTGCAGTGGAAGAGCCTGCGGACAGGTTTTTGTTTGCGCAGACAGTGAAAAACTGTCGTGGAGGACTTAGTTCGCCCCTCGTTTTCAACAACTTCGGGAACTCTTGGCACAGCTACTTTGACCTAACCTCGTCTCGACCATGATCCGACACTAACCATTTTTTTTTTTACTGTCCTGTTCCTTGAGATGACTTCCTTACTCATGCTCAAACATTACTTGCAAATGCTTCTCTCAGTGTTTGAGACGCTTAGCTTCAAAAAAAAAAAAAAGGTCCGTGTTCATTATGCGTACACCTTTTGCTTCCTCGATATATTTGGTAAATTATTTTTCTAAAGAAGCCAAGTATCCTTTGCTGAAACACTGCAGCCATCCCTATCCAGAGAGCATGCCAGCAATATATGGACGCCGAGAAAAATCTCTGTTTTTCCAATAAACAATCTCTCTCTCTCTCTCTCTCTCTCTGCATGCGGCCAAGGATTTTACGGAGGCATTACTGGCAAGTTTAGTTTCCCCATCATTAATTCCATTTTCAGCGCTGCCCGCCCAGTACCATGATGATTTAAACATCTAATGCCAAGACACATGGTCTTCCGTTCGGGCCTATATGGGAGACATTTAGGCTAAACACATTTAATGTTAACAGTATAGAGCAAGTTCGTATTATTAACGCGGTTTGTCAGCGTTGAAAGCAAGTCCGAAATACATTTAACGCGATCACCGCTTCAGACGCACACTCTCAACGCATCAAAAAGCGACCCCAGCGTCCGCGCCAGGGGTTGCCAGCAGGCTAGAAATGTAACGCCATCCCGCTCGCATCTCCGCGGTGTGTACACTACAGCGCACGATTTCGCCTTCGTCGTCGAAAGGCGCTGGAGTGCGTTGCGACTCCGGCGCAGCCGTGCGCGCAGCGCTGCTCGCCCTTCGCGGGGCTCGGCGGGAGCCGACAAAGCCGGTGTGGACGATGTCGAGAGAGAGCCGGCGAGGAAAACAAAATAAATCCGCCGAGCGCGGGGAAAGCGCCTTCTGATTGATGGACACATGAGAGACAGGAAGAGAAACGTGCGCCACTGCGAGGAAGGCCGGTCGACGGCGCAGGAAGCGCGCCATTCTTGAGAGCCGGCCAAGAACAACACAACTGGGCCCCGCTGCGGCGTTCGTTTCCTGCGCGTTTCAAGTTAAGAGGGGTGACCCGCAGGACAAACGGGGCTACGCACTCCGCATCGTGCGCGGTTCCTCGCAACCGAGCTTCGAGCACGCCAGAGTGTTACGCACCGCGGCCACGGCCGTCGGCTTCGCCAAAGAAAAGAGCCTCCTGCGCACCCCGCAACATGTCAGCGGTGCTTGAAACGAAGTATACGGAAGGAAATGTGGTGGCTGTTTACCCAGTATGCAAATCGACCTTCCCTGATCGACGTGCATCCAGAAGGGTGCAGGGGGGACGGGTTGGCGGAAAACGTGGTGAAAGGACTTAAATGGAAATGTTGGTTAACCCTAGAAATTATCGAATATTGTGCCATTTGGCTTAAAAAAAATAATATGTTATATAATTTTTTTAAGGTACGAAGAAATTTTCAGTCCCGTATTTGTCGCATGGCGGCAGTCAGTCTTATTTAGGCTATACTAATGTGTGGAGCTCGAAACATTGTAAAGACTAAATTCCTTTAAAATTAAAAAAAAAATTTGATAGCCTCACTAAAACGAGACAGAAGCTCGGCGGAAGATTGGAGGTTTGAAGTGAGAATAAACCATCGAGCAGTTAATGTCACTGAAGTCAAGTTTCGACAAGGAGGCTTGACTTCATCAGGGCGTCGATTGTTTTCCGTAGCAGCGTGTTCATGCATGTACTGCTTGCCTAGTTTCCCCCAAACAAAAAAATAATAATAATGAAAAGGAAGGACAAGAGTATAAAGTCTGTGCAGTGAGCACCGTAAAGATTTAACGCGATGGATGTTATCATAAGGCTTAAAGCCTGCCGTACTACTGTGGCGTTGGCCACAAGTGGAAATTTAAGGGCTCTTCTTTCTTTGTTAGGCAAAATAATAATATTAATAATAACTAACAGGCACTAATGCCCGGAAAAGTTCAGAAATGCGTAGTTTATCGAGGCACGAAGCGTCGCATGCATTCAAACACACTAGTCCCTACTAGACATGCTATTGAATTCTCGAGTTAAGCCGTCAAGCGAAATATGCCCTTCAGTCTCATTCTTCAGTCGTATACGAGCTATACAAACGCAGCGCGGCTGTCTGTCTGAGATAGTTCTACTGATGACTGGTATGATGAGACCAGAACACTAAAGTAATATAACTATTTTTTACGAGAAACTACGCGATTCAATTAATTATCTGGAATATTCAACACTAAAAGTGCAAAGAATTGGTATCCTCGTAATAATGCCTTTCAAGCGCAAATGAAAAAAAAAAGGGTTGAAGGAACGATAATGAGGAAGATGAGGACAAGCAGAAAAGACCTCGCCATAAGTACTGTTAAGGGTCGGAAGGAAGGTCGCTGGAGGATACGAAAAACAAAACAGGTTTATGGCACTAATTACACAAATTTACAGAAAAGAAGGGTTAGTGGTTTCACAAACCACGAGCGTGGTGGTTGAACCGTTACATGGTTCAGAGCGACGCCCAGCACTCTGCGGCGTCGTTTTAAACCCTGTCGGGCTCCTCCTCTCCGAGTGGAGCACCAATCACACACACACAACAGGTGAAGGGGACAAGAATGCACGGTCCACGTGAACGTCCAATATTGAGTCGTGAACACAGCACTGCAAGGTGGCGCCAGCAGGGCTCTTCCTCGTCGTGTGTGTGCCGCTAGTCGAGAGGTCTCACGGTCCTGACAGCATACCTCAAAAGGTCCACCGATCGGTTCGCTCAATTAGCGGGGTGATTTGCGGCGGCCGCCACGGTCTCTTCCAAGAAAGATGCTGTCTTTGTTGTCCTCTCTGGAACTGTTTACGATGTCGTGGCGATGACGTCTCATCCTCCGGCTAGCAGGGACAATGCCTGGCGGGCATAGGCAGCCGGCCGGTCGGCTACTTGACTGGGGATTAAAAGGAGCGCCGCTCTCCTGTCAGCTCTGGCGCCGGTCACGCCAGCTTCCCCGTCGCCCGATGAGTCGCCGAGGGCATGAGTCACCGCTTCTGCTCGAAGAGACGACAAAAGGGTCCGTAGTTGAAAGTCAGGAACTCGCCTTCGCTTGTCACATGGTCTGGGTAATTACTCAAGTCTTCGACAGCGTCTGGCAGACTGGGTGCCGAAGGGATTGAGACCTCTCCAGTGGACCGGCTTACGCACCATGGCGTCTGCCCAGATGAATTTCCAGGCCAAACTTAACAGTACCCACACTGTCCGAGCGCCTATCTGGGGTACCTCTCTGATTGATTTGTGGGGTTTAACATCCCAAAACCACCATTTGATTATGAGAGACGCCGTAGTGGAGGGCTCCGGAAATTTTGACCACCTGGGGTTCTTTAACGTGTGGGGTACCTCTCTCCCCATTGCAAAATCTGGTGTGCGTTACGGGCAGTAGGAATCAAAATAAATATCTCCGACATCGGAAGGCGACGTTCTATACCATTCAATCCCCTGTACTGTAGTCAGTGACTGGTAATGCTATGAATATGATGTCCTCACAGCCCAAAATCACTCGTTTTTAAATGCGAAGCAATTCTCGCCGAAGTTCGCTAAGAAACACTTCGGCGAGATCTATCTATCTATCTATCTATCTATCTATCTATCTATCTATCTATCTATCTATCTATCTATCTATCTATCTATCTATCTATCTATCTATCTATCTATTTAGCCACCTATGACTTTTACCTCCCCTGGCCGTTTGGATAATGGGATTTATACCAAACTTCGTATGGCATAACATTACTGTAGGACGAGCATAAGTGACTAGTCATGACATGAAAATCATGATATGCATATCATGAATGTTATGATTCACATGTCATGGTCTTGCTGCTCCTGCGGTGGTTTCGTTCACATCACATATCACAAAACTGGTATGGTATGACATGACTGCATGGCGAACATAAGTGACAGGCCCTCACGTGCAAATCATGACATGCGTGTCATGAAAGAACATGTGTACATGGCACGCTTATGATGCACTCATGGTCGTTTAGACAGCTTAACATATACCAAATTTGGTATTACGTTACGCGAATAGACCACGAAGGTAAATGACACTTCCGAACATGATAATCATGACATGCATATCATGTAAAGCATGAGCACGTGCTACAGTCATAATGCGCTCGCGGCCACATTGTAAGCTTCACATGTATCAAATTGGGCGTTACGTGACGTGAGTGGATGACGAAGACATTGGCTTCGAGATCTTGGAGTGGCGCCCTCCCGCGTGTGACGTCAGTTTGTGGACTCCGCTCTCGTATGCGTTGCAGCAGCCGCTGCTTCTGTACGCGCATCGTCTGCTTCGGATCTTGTCGAACTTTGTCGAACGAAGAGCCGCGCGTGGGTCTACTAACGCCCACAAAGAATGTTTTCGAGAGCGATTATAAATTTGTTCTAGTTGCAGCCCAATAGATAGGGCAAAGAAAGCTCTCAGATGGCCGAAAAGCACGCCTATGCCGCCGACCGCATTGCTGCTCAGAATGTGAAACTAATGTGAGGGTTCTCGCTCTTCATCTGCAGTTTTCACCGTGCGATACTAATTAGCTCGGATGTTTCGAAATTTCCATGAGTGTGCCTTTTTCGAGTATCTACATGCATGTAGTACAGCAAGCGAAACGTCATGGTTTCTCATCGACGGTGCGGTGGTGTACGACGCAGGACACGTTGTTGAATGTGCGAAGCCGAAGCCGTCAATGGAGATCGCATCACCGTCACGGTTCTGGTCCTGAAAACACGTGGACATGGGAACGCGTCACACAACGTCCCCGTAGCGATCGACTGCTGCGCATTGGTGAAGTATACTGTTCTGTGCCTCGGTGTGCTTCGTCCGCCCGTGAAAAGGACGTTAGCTTTCACAACAATCCTAAACAGAAGGACACACCTGGCATTTTCCTTGGGCTTTATTTTCTGCCGTGCAACGATAGTGACAGTGAGCACGAGGACATGTGTGATAATTGCTGATTTCCGTTACTCCGGCATTCGCGAACAACACATGAGATAATAACTCCAGAGCAGCTGTTTAAATGGCTGCTTCGGCAGTCAATCGACCGTTCATGGGATTCACTAGAAATGCAAAGCAGTGTCAAATTAACAAATTTGAGATAATCCTACTTGGATTGCAGTTATGGGCGTCGGCAGGGCCCAAGCCCGTGTTGTATCGCAGTGAGACAAGTCTTGAGGGGTGGGTGCTGGTGCAACTCGGGAAGGGGGCATGTTTCGCCTTCCCCTGCAGTGTCAGTCTGAATGACTTCAGTTTTTCTCAGTAATGTTTGTTCAATGAGAGCTGCATCAGGAAGTAGTTAATCTTAGTACCACACGGCTGTCACTCGGGCATCATAATATGACAAATAGCTATCGCTGATTGTATATACCGCGTACAGAGCCACAAAGATTATGTGACAACCTTTAATGAATGTGGACTAAACACGGACAGCAGATTTCACTTATGAATTTATGGTAAACAGTGCACTCGGCACGTGCTTGTCTTGATCAGAAAACTACGTGCATATGTACGTACACACCTACCCAAACAAAACAAAGCTGTTTCAGATGATTTGCGCCACTCAGCTGCGCTCACGAGCCGCGTTTACACGAGGTTATTCGGAGGCCGTGGGCTCCCTGTCTAGGAGCCTTACCGGTGGGTTTTAAAATCGCACCTCACCTGGCGTAAATCTCCTGCACTTGTAGCCTGCATGAAAGTGAATGGCTGAAGTATTGGCGGGGCGCTGAAAGACGGTAACAAGCTTACCGAAAAGTGTAAGGTATAGGGTGGGCACAGCAAACGTCACGGTCAGCGAAGTGCTCGCTGCACACGGTCGAAGAAGGCGTGGGACGCTTTCTTTATCTGAGTTTGACGATCCTGTTCTTCCTAAGCTTCGGGTTGTTACCCCCGTATTCTAGAGCGTCCTTTCAGTCAACGCTTCACCTTCAATTGAGAAAGTCGATGGGAGCGCTGTCTCTAGGTACGGCTAGTAACTGCATATCAGATATAATCTGCTGCGATTCTTGAGTAGCGCAGCGTAATTTTTGAGCCGAGCTGTGGCGCAGTGCTCAACTCTGTCAAGTGAAGGGTGAAAGTCGAGTCGAGGAACGTTTCTGAATACGGGGGTTAGGATAATTGTGAAAGCTAACGCCGTTTTAACGGGCGGGTTATCATATAGAAGAACAGAGCAGTACTCCACCATTGCGCATTCGCAGCATTCGCAAAGGAGAGAGAGTCGGCCGCAGTTAAAAAAACAAAACAAAGTGCTGTGCTTTTAAGATGAGCGTTAAAAGCGGACACTCACGGTTGTTCGAAAAGCGTCGCCATCCACCGCACACACGATAACCAATTGAACTGCGTCTTTGCCGAGTTTTATCGCGACGGTGGTTCCTATACGGCACTGCGCCTCGAAGGCGCGCGATTCCTGGAACTGACGTCACAGAAACGCGGTTCCCAGCGCCGCCATCAGTCGCACACCAGGCTAACATGACTGAGCAAACATGATAATCATGACATGCGTGTCATGTAAGAACACAACTAACCACGCTCATCAGGCGCTGGCAGCCATTTCACTATAGCTTCACATATACCAAATTTGGTATTACGTGACGTGAATAGACGACAAAGAAAAATGACACACCCAAACATGATAATCATTGCACGCGTGTCACGTAAAACATGACTACATGCTATGCTCATAGCGCGCTCGTGGCCATTTCGCTAGCTTGAAATAAACCAAATTTAGTTTTACGTGACGTCAATGGACGACGAGCACAAATGCCAGGCGCTAACATGATGATCAAGACATGGAAGTCATGTACGCCGTAATTTACGTCCACCTCGTAACGTTGTGCTGTTTTTAATGTGACAATTCAATCTTCCCCACTCGTGCTTCGCATATCATCGATTCCTTCTGTATGTGGGATCTGCCAATTTTTTTTTTCCTATAGAAACTTGAGCTCAAACTTTGATTGCAATATTTTGTAACTGTTTATTAGATTGATATGTAGGATTTAACGTCCCAAAACCACCATATGATCATGAGAGACGCAGTAGTGGAGGGCTCCTGAAATTTCGACCACCTGGGGTCCTTTAACGTGACCCAAATCTGAGCACACGGGCCTTCAACGTTTCCGCCTCCATCGGAAATGCTGCCTCCGCAGCCGGGATACGAACCTGCGACCTGCGGATCAGCAGCCAAGTACCTTAGTCACTAGACCAGCACGGCGCGACTGTTCTGTAACTGTGACCAGCGAAAGACAGACTGATATTAAGAGGCAGGGATTCCCTATATGACTTCGCACGACGTGTATCGTGGTTCGGTGTAGGAACAACGCCTATATAGGAAAAATTAAAGGAAAAAGAAAGAAAAGGCATTGTGCTATAATGATGATTGGTTTCTATGCGTGAGAGATTTCACGGATCAGTAAAAGAAGAGTGGTAATTGCAAGATAGCTAATTATTTTAAATGAACTGCTAATCCACCCTATCCACCCTCTTCTGCCGCCGATGGCTACTGTCGCAGCATCAGTTCACGCGATATATAGCGCCGACCCACGCTGGAAGCCAACAGTATGTTGCACTGAATGAGACCATTTCACCGCTTTGAACATAGATAGTCGTTCACGTGGGCGTAGCTCGGTGTACGCTTCACTGATTTTAAGAGCACCGAAGGCTTACAAGTGTTCCTGTATACGGTTGCATGTGTTCCGAGTCATAAAATGAGCCCGACTGGTGAGTCGCTCGTCATATCAACGCCTTCGGCCATCCTGGACTGTCGTCGCCGTATAAAGAAGCGAAGGGAAACGTCCCGCAAGCAGGAAAAAAACAAAAAAAAAAATGAATCGTTTGCCGGCGAGTCAAATCTCAAGGACCGTCAGTCGGGGGAAGACGACAAACGACTTCCGCCGCAGACTCGTCTCGCAGCGCATTCCGCCTGATATATACCATGTCACGCTGGATGCGAAGCGCGCTGCATTAGCTTAGCGACGGATTGCCGAGTGCGCGTTTCTCTCTCAACAGATTCATTGAGACGGAATGAATGAGCTTGCGAGAAATTATGTATTAGACAGATGGCTTCCCTGATAAGCCCGCCAGCAATCTTCATCGAACTCGACGTGCAGTTAATGCATTCTAAAGGGCGAGGGCGCGTATAGGAGGAAAAAAAAAAAAAAGCTCCAAGCATGCTCTCATGAATGCGAGTCGAAAAGAAGCTCGGTGGGCCGTCATCTATGCTTGATAGTTGGCTTTGGTTGCGTGGAGGCAGTGAATAAGAATGAAAAAGAAGACGAATAGATGAATGTCATCGAGCTTGATACCCGGATGACCGGATGACAACGGCAGTGATGTCAAAACACAAGTGCAGCGCGGCCAAGCGTCTATAAGTGCGGAACGAGTTGACAAATCGTTTGGCGAAAATGTTGGAGTGATATTTTCGAGGCGGCCCACATTACGGAGAGACCTGCTGGGTGAGAGTACATTCCGCTACTTTTAGACGCAATCGTTCCGTTGATACTGGCCCGTGTAAGTAATTTATCGTTGCGCGTCAGTGTAGAAAAAAAAAGAGTACTCACTGCGCTATAGAAACAAATTCAAGAAAGCAGGTGTGTCGAACCAGTCTGGGAGGAAAAGCTATCAGAGGAAACGTCAAGAACGCGCGTATCATTTCTTCCAAGCAGGGTATCTTACTGACTTAAAGTAATTGCTCGTTCCTTCCTCTAGACGTGCAATCGTCTTTCCGGTGCTTATACAGCTGGAGCGATTCAATAGGCTCTTTTGCGGCCATAAGACGTCACTATAGTTGGTTGTAGTCCAGCATAGTTGCAGGAAAATAATCAACTACCGACCAACCAAGCAGTCTGCTTACTATTTAATTGCTGCAACCAAGAGCATAGCAGAATTCGTGTTCTGCAATTCTGGTCGACGCAATGTGCTACGATTTGATTTATTTTCATCATTTATTGCACGTACTGTGCGTCGAGCATATATACGCCTGCTGACATCCAAGTTTCAGATGTGCGATATCCACTGGCCGATGAATGGGATGCCTAAGCTATACACCGACATGAAATCTATGCAGTATATTTGCATGGCTAGTCCTCCTCGCTAATACAGTGGCCACGGTACTCGGCTGCTGACCCGAAAGGCGTGCTTTCGATGCCGGCAACAGCGATTGCTTTTTGATGGAAGCGATTGATGCCCATGTACTTTGCGATGTCTGTGACACGTAGACGGTCGATATTTCCGGAGTTCTCCACTACAACGTGCTCCATGATCTTCTAGTGGCTTTGGCACGTACAACGCCACACATTTTTATTATATTCACTGTAACAAAGCGTTATTAGTCTAGTTCATATGCACTCAATTGTTAATTTGACATCCGTACAAATGAGTTTACTTTTAATTTTCAATTAAAAATCCTTACAAGAATCAAGAGGCCCCCTATTATTGCGAATTCCATTAGTCAACTGGAGCATAAATGAAATATTGTACAGGCATATGACGTCATATAGCGATGATGTGCAGATCGAACAGCCTGAGCTAACTGCACTAACGGGGAGCCACAGTGAACTCAGTAAAACAATAAAAATGTTTTCGGGCTTCGTGACATTTTTCCTCTTGGTGAAATTCAAAGGATAAAAATTAGTTTCGATAACCAAGTGGAAGATGAGAGAGAAATCATGGTGAGCCAGAGCTCAGGATTTACGCACCGATGATTAAAACGCACTCAATAAATCCTTCTTTTACATAAATTTATGGGAAATCACTCATGGCGGAGAAAGCTGTTCGCAAGTCACGTGACGAAATGACTTATTCAA